>NC_065909.1:10235000-10237500 GCF_905147045.1 Nymphalis io
TTATGCCGTAACGAGTAGGACGTGCGCGGCGGAGTGCGCAGAAGGGTCTGGGCGTGAGCCCGCTTGGAGCCTCCGTCGGTGCAGATCTTGGTGGTAGTAGCAAATACTCCAGCGAGGCCCTGGAGGACTGACGTGGAGAAGGGTTTCGCGTGAACAGTAGTTGCTCGCGAGTCAGTCGATCCTAAGCTCAAGGAGAGATCTTATGTCGATGTGGCGTGTTTTTTTTTTATGTATGTATATATATATATATATAAACTGAATAACGCCCTTCGAGCGAAAGGGAATCCGGTTCCTATTCCGGAACCCGGCAGCGGAACCGTTTCAATAATCGTTCCCTCGTTTCAAAGCGAGTGTTCGACGGGGTAACCCAAAGTGGCCTGAAGACGCCGCCGAGGGGTCCGGGAAGAGTTTTCTTTTCTGCCTGAGCGTTCGAGTTCCATGGAATCCTATAGAAGGGAGATATGGTTCGGAACGCGAAGAGCACCGCATTTGCGGCGGTGTCCGGATACTCTCTGCGGACCTTGAAAATTCAGGTGAGGGATGTACGTGGAGATGTCGCGCCGGTTCGTACCCATATCCGCAGCAGGTCTCCAAGGTGAAGAGCCTCTAGTCGATAGAATAATGTAGGTAAGGGAAGTCGGCAAATTGGATCCGTAACTTCGGAATAAGGATTGGCTCTGAGGACCGGGGCGTGTCGGGTTTGGACGGGAAGCGGATGCGGCCGGTGCCGGGCCTGGTCGAAGCTCGTTCGTCTCTCGGGACGTTCGTGCGGAATCCGGACCCGCGTTCCGGCCTTCCGCGGATCTTCCTAGCCGTAAGGCCGCGTCGGTTTCGTCTCGTGCGCGATCGGCGCGGTTCTGTACGACCGCCGTTCAACGGTCAGCTCAGAACTGGCACGGACAAGGGGAATCCGACTGTCTAATTAAAACAAAGCATTGCGATGGCCCTCGCGGGTGTTGACGCAATGTGATTTCTGCCCAGTGCTCTGAATGTCAACGTGAAGAAATTCAAGCAAGCGCGGGTAAACGGCGGGAGTAACTATGACTCTCTTAAGTAAGCAAACCTGCGGTATTGGCCCATGGCGGTTGTGTCTGCACACATATGAAAATATGTGGGCAACCTTGACTGATCAATGTGGCATTGTCTTGGTGGAATGCTCACACCCCTAACGGGGAAGATGTTGTCTTAGATACTCACGGGTTGGTCGTAGCACGAATTTCCGAGCCCGCCGGCTAGCTTCGGGGATGCGAAGAATGCGCGGCCAGCCCGTCAAAGGGGAAGAGTGACTTGTCACGACGCCCAACTCCTATCCACAGCCTGCCCGTGGCGCCGCTGCCAAGCTGATGTGGGAGGGGGGGATCCGCACCTAAATTAGGCAGCCCGATAGTAGCCGTTGCGGTGCTGCATGCCTCGTTGGTGCAAATATCCTAATCCACTCGTCGACGAGGCCACAAGCGCTATTCCATTGCGGTCTCCACCATCGCCGATACGGTCCTCACGGATACGTCTGCGGTGGTGGAGACCGGAATCAGGCTTGACCCTGGATTCTCTTTGAGTGGTGCGACAGCCTTCCATCTTAAGGTTGTAATCCAGGTGGTGACTGCGAGGTGAGATTCCTCGCAGTAGTCCCGATGGTTGGTCTCTACGGAGACCTTCAAGCCTAGCGGTTTTCTTCGGTTGGGACCTTGCAAAAACCGTGGGCGAATCCCGTGGTTGGGTTTGCGGCCCGACCATATGGGAGATCTAACCGTTGCAAAAAGTCCAAATAAGAAAATATTGGGCCGCCCCGATCTTCCACAGGAGTCGGGGAGCACGGTCAGTTCTTCCCCGGTGGTTCGATCTGGCGTTCCCGGCGGGAACGCTGGGCGGCCACTTGGATGGACCTGTCCAATGTGTGGACGTTCTTTTGGAACCAAGACGGGGTTGGGTGTTCACAAACGTAGAGCCCACCCCGTCGAGGCCAATGCGGAGGCTGCTCCAGCGTTGGTGAAGCGCAGGTGGAGTGAGGAGGAATTGCTTCTCATGGCTCGAGTCGAGGCGCAACTTACGAGGGAAACCGGGAAGTGTCCGAACGCAGACCTTCTCGCCAAACTGCCCCAACTCCGTAGGACGTTGGAAGCAGTTAAAGGCCAACGCCGGAGTGCCAAATACAAAGGACTTGTGAAAACATGTCTGGAGGAGTTGGCACTCTCGGAAGTTGAGCCCAACGCGAGAAGGGGTTCGCGCACCGAACGGACCCCGGAAGTGCTGCCTACGAGAGAGTCAGAGAGCGCCTCCGAAGACCCACCTGACGATGAGCCACGCCGTACAGCCCAAACCCCTGTCAGCTCGAACGCGGCGCAAGTACTGGAAGATCTCCTTCGGGAGATTGAGAGACGGAAGCGGCGCTGCGAGCCTGGGGCGAAGGCTAGGAGACGTCTCCGCCGTAAGAATAATGGATTTGACTACCCGAGTGCGTCAGATTTTCGGTCTAGCCGCAGGCGGAGACGAGCTGAGTACG
>NC_065909.1:10242500-10257500 GCF_905147045.1 Nymphalis io
TGTTATAGTTCAAATTTAGTGATCGAATGAAATCACTCGGATATCGTTATCGTGTTCGATTCTAGTGTTATTTTAAAATATTTCAGATAAATAAAGTATGTTATCGTCGTAAAATGTAAACTTAGATTCCACAATACACGAACGTACCGCGTTAATTTTTTCACATTTTGAAGATATTATATTATCGTTCTGTTATATTTCAAATGCAATGATCGAATCTAGTGTTATTTTAACATATTTTAGATAAATAAAGTATGTTATCGTCGTAAAATGTAAACTTCGATTCCACAATACACGAACGTACCGCGTTAATTTTTTCACATTTCGAAGATATTATATTATCGTTCTGTTATAGTTCAAATTTAGTGATCGAATGAAATCACTCGGATATCGTTATCGTGTTCGATTCTAGTGTTATTTTAAAATATTTCAGATAAATAAAGTATGTTATCGTCGTAAAATGTAAACTTAGATTCCACAATACACGAACGTACCGCGTTAATTTTTTCACATTTTGAAGATATTATATTATCGTTCTGTTATATTTCAAATGCAATGATCGAATCTAGTGTTATTTTAACATATTTTAGATAAATAAAGTATGTTATCGTCGTAAAATGTAAACTTCGATTCCACAATACACGAACGTACCGCGTTAATTTTTTCACATTTGAAAGATATTATAAGATGTAAATTTTGTAGTGTCACGTTCGTGGTTAGTTCGTGTCATGAACGATGTCGCTAAAGTATGTTATCGTCGTAAAATGTAAACTTCAATTCCACAATACACGAACGTACCGCGTTAATTTTTTCACATTTGAAGGATATTATATTATCTTTCTGTAATAGTTCAAATGCAATGATCGAATCTAGTGTTATTTTAAAATGTTTCAGATAAATAAAGTATGTTATCGTCGTAAAATGTAAACTTCGATTCCACAATACACGAACGTACCGCGTTAATTTTTTCACATTTCAAAGATGTTATATTATCGTTCTGTTATAGTTCAAATTTAGTGATCGAATGAAATCACTCGGATATCGTTATCGTGTTCGATTCTAATGTTATTTTAAAATATTTCAGAAAAATGAAGTATGTTATCGTCGTAAAATGTAAACTTCGATTCCACAATACACGAACGTACCGCGTTATTTTTTTCACATTTCAATGATATTTTATTATCGTTCTGTTATAGTTCAAATGCAATGATCGAATCTAGTGTTATTTTAACATATTTTAGATAAATAAAGTATGTTATCGTCGTAAAATGTAAACTTCGATTCCACAATACACGAACGTACCGCGTTAATTTTTTCACATTTTGAAGATATTATATTATCGTTCTGTTATTTTTCAAATGCAATGATCGAATCTAGTGTTATTTTAACATATTTTAGATAAATAAAGTATGTTATCGTCGTAAAATGTAAACTACGATTCCACAATACACGAACGTACCGCGTTAATTTTTTCACATTTGAAAGATATTTTATTATCGTTCTGTTATAGTTCAAATGCAATGATCGAATGAAATCACTCGGATATCGTTATCGTGTTCGATTCTAATGTTATTTTAAAATATTTCAGATAAATAAAGTATGTTATCGTCGTAAAATGTAAACTTCAATTCCACAATACACGAACGTACCGCGTTAATTTTTTCACATTTGAAGGATATTATATTATCTTTCTGTAATAGTTCAAATGCAATGATCGAATCTAGTGTTATTTTAAAATGTTTCAGATAAATAAAGTATGTTATCGTCGTAAAATGTAAACTTCGATTCCACAATACACGAACGTACCGCGTTAATTTTTTCACATTTGAAGGATATTATATTATCTTTCTGTTATAGTTCAAATGCAATGATCGAATCTAGTGTCATTTTAAAATGTTTCAGATAAATAAAGTATGTTATCGTCGTAAAATGTAAACTTCGATTCCACAATACACGAACTTACCGCATTAATTTTTTCACATTTCAAAGATGTTATATTATCGTTCTGTTATAGTTCAAATTTAGTGATCGAATGAAATCACTCGGATATCGTTATCGTGTTCGATTCTAATGTTATTTTAAAATATTTCAGAAAAATGAAGTATGTTATCGTCGTAAAATGTAAACTTAGATTCCACAATACACGAACGTACCGCGTTAATTTTTTCACATTTCGAAGATATTATATTATCGTTCTGTTATAGTTCAAATTTAGTGATCGAATGAAATCACTCGGATATCGTTATCGTGTTCGATTCTAATGTTATTTTAAAATATTTCAGAAAAATAAAGTATGTTATCGTCGTAAAATGTAAACTTCGATTCCACAATACACGAACGTACCGCGTTAATTTTTTCACATTTTGAAGATATTATATTATCGTTCTGTTATATTTCAAATGCAATGATCGAATCTAGTGTTATTTTAACATATTTTAGATAAATAAAGTATGTTATCGTCGTAAAATGTAAACTTCGATTCCACAATACACGAACGTACCGCGTTAATTTTTTCACATTTCGAAGATATTATATTATCGTTCTGTTATAGTTCAAATTTAGTGATCGAATGAAATCACTCGGATATCGTTATCGTGTTCGATTCTAATGTTATTTTAAAATATTTCAGAAAAATGAAGTATGTTATCGTCGTAAAATGTAAACTTAGATTCCACAATACACGAACGTACCGCGTTAATTTTTTCACATTTCGAAGATATTATATTATCGTTCTGTTATAGTTCAAATTTAGTGATCGAATGAAATCACTCGGATATCGTTATCGTGTTCGATTCTAATGTTATTTTAAAATATTTCAGAAAAATAAAGTATGTTATCGTCGTAAAATGTAAACTTCGATTCCACAATACACGAACGTACCGCGTTAATTTTTTCACATTTTGAAGATATTATATTATCGTTCTGTTATATTTCAAATGCAATGATCGAATCTAGTGTTATTTTAACATATTTTAGATAAATAAAGTATGTTATCGTCGTAAAATGTAAACTTCGATTCCACAATACACGAACGTACCGCGTTAATTTTTTCACATTTCGAAGATATTATATTATCGTTCTGTTATAGTTCAAATTTAGTGATCGAATGAAATCACTCGGATATCGTTATCGTGTTCGATTCTAATGTTATTTTAAAATATTTCAGAAAAATAAAGTATGTTATCGTCGTAAAATGTAAACTTCGATTCCACAATACACGAACGTACCGCGTTAATTTTTTCACATTTCGAAGATATTATATTATCGTTCTGTTATAGTTCAAATTTAGTGATCGAATGAAATCACTCGGATATCGTTATCGTGTTCGATTCTAATGTTATTTTAAAATATTTCAGAAAAATGAAGTATGTTATCGTCGTAAAATGTAAACTTCGATTCCACAATACACGAACGTACCGCGTTAATTTTTTCACATTTTGAAGATATTATATTATCGTTCTGTTATATTTCAAATGCAATGATCGAATCTAGTGTTATTTTAACATATTTTAGATAAATAAAGTATGTTATCGTCGTAAAATGTAAACTTAGATTCCACAATACACGAACGTACCGCGTTAATTTTTTCACATTTCGAAGATATTATATTATCGTTCTGTTATAGTTCAAATTTAGTGATCGAATGAAATCACTCGGATATCGTTATCGTGTTCGATTCTAATGTTATTTTAAAATATTTCAGAAAAATAAAGTATGTTATCGTCGTAAAATGTAAACTTCGATTCCACAATACACGAACGTACCGCGTTAATTTTTTCACATTTTGAAGATATTATATTATCGTTCTGTTATATTTCAAATGCAATGATCGAATCTAGTGTTATTTTAACATATTTTAGATAAATAAAGTATGTTATCGTCGTAAAATGTAAACTTAGATTCCACAATACCCGAACGTACCGCGTTAATTTTTTCACATTTCGAAGATATTATATTATCGTTCTGTTATAGTTCAAATTTAGTGATCGAATGAAATCACTCGGATATCGTTATCGTGTTCGATTCTAATGTTATTTTAAAATATTTCAGAAAAATAAAGTATGTTATCGTCGTAAAATGTAAACTTCGATTCCACAATACACGAACGTACCGCGTTAATTTTTTCACATTTGAAGGATATTATATTATCTTTCTGTTATAGTTCAAATGCAATGATCGAATCTAGTGTCATTTTAAAATATTTCAGATAAATAAAGTATGTTATCGTCGTAAAATGTAAACTTCGATTCCACAATACACGAACGTACCGCGTTAATTTTTTCACATTTGAAAGATATTATAAGATGTAAATTTTGTAGTGTCACGTTCGTGGTTAGTTCGTGTCATGAACGATGTCGCTAAAGTATGTTATCGTCGTAAAATGTAAACTTCAATTCCACAATACACGAACGTACCGCGTTAATTTTTTCACATTTGAAGGATATTATATTATCTTTCTGTAATAGTTCAAATGCAATGATCGAATCTAGTGTTATTTTAAAATGTTTCAGATAAATAAAGTATGTTATCGTCGTAAAATGTAAACTTCGATTCCACAATACACGAACGTACCGCGTTAATTTTTTCACATTTGAAGGATATTATATTATCTTTCTGTTATAGTTCAAATGCAATGATCGAATCTAGTGTCATTTTAAAATGTTTCAGATAAATAAAGTATGTTATCGTCGTAAAATGTAAACTTCGATTCCACAATACACGAACTTACCGCATTAATTTTTTCACATTTCAAAGATGTTATATTATCGTTCTGTTATAGTTCAAATTTAGTGATCGAATGAAATCACTCGGATATCGTTATCGTGTTCGATTCTAATGTTATTTTAAAATATTTCAGAAAAATGAAGTATGTTATCGTCGTAAAATGTAAACTTCGATTCCACAATACACGAACGTACCGCGTTATTTTTTTCACATTTCAAAGATATTTTATTATCGTTCTGTTATAGTTCAAATTTAGTGATCGAATGAAATCACTCGGATATCGTTATCGTGTTCGATTCTAATGTTATTTTAAAATATTTCAGAAAAATAAAGTATGTTATCGTCGTAAAATATAAACTTCGATTCCACAATACACGAACGTACCGCGTTAATTTTTCGGGGGTGGGGGTGGGGGGTTAGGGGGTTGGGGGGGAGTTCTTTGTTTTATTCCTTGCGACGGGGAGGGGGTTGATATTATATATAAAACATTAAATATAAAAATATTCGAAAAAAATACATCCGCCTTTATGAAGCGCCGAATGTCATATTCATCGTCCGGCATATACATAGAGTACGTTCGGTTCGAACGTCGAACGATATATATGAAAATATTATTTCGTGAGACGCGTCGCAACCGTTGAAGATAAGACTCTATCGAAAAGTTGTTTTCTTCTAGTATTGTTGTATTATATTATAATGTATTGCTGCTGCCGCGGTCGTCGTCGTCGTAAGCTCGTCGCGGCGTTGTCGTTTTACAATAATAATATATTATACAAATAATGTGGAGAAATATACTTTTCGTTCTATAACTGTGCCGACCGACGGACGTACGTAAGTTGCTCTTTCTAAAGCGACTCCGGCGTCGTCATCGCTCCTCTCTCTACAAATTCATCGACATGATAACGTATGACGTTCTCGTGTAGATTTATTGTGGACCCCGATGTGTGGTGCGATGACGATGTCTTCGGAGATAAACGCGGCAGACGGAGTTTTTAAAAGATTCAGTACGTTCGTTTAATGCATATAGAAATGTATGCGAAACGGTCGTTCCTAAAACTCTTTATATTAACAAAAACTATCATGTACGAAAAATACATAACCCGAGTATCGGTACGAACACTCAAACACCGGGCGTCGATCCGAATGTTTCACGACACATATATCCGTTGAACAATAACATACGTGCACATCGTGTACGGAAGTGTTTCTAAAATGAACGATCTCGTTTCGAATATTCATATTCGTGACCGTCGAGTGTCATCTTAGAAGACGAATCGTCGTCGTCGTCGTCGTGCTCTTCTCGGGCTACTTCGATGTCGTCGGTTATTTATCATTATTTATTATGATAATGAATGAAAAAAGTCAACCGTAAGAGTCTATCGCGTCTAACGCGATCGAATCGATACGGTACGACGAACCTCGTTTCGAAGCGACGACGAACGAAGACAACGTCGTCGTCGTCGTCGTCGTTGCTAGAAACGAGAATCGAATTAAATGAGAGAAACTTACGGCGAAGGTGTCGCGTTCGCGCAAGCACGCACGGACGTGTCGTCGTCGTCGTCGAGAATAATCTATGTTAGCTCCCTGGTTGATCCTGCCAGTAGTTATATGCTTGTCTCAAAGATTAAGCCATGCATGTCTCAGTGCAAGCCGTATTAAGGCGATACCGCGAATGGCTCAATATATCAGTTTTGGTTCCTTAGATCTTACTCAGTTACTTGGATAACTGTGGTAATTCTAGAGCTAATACATGCAATCAGAACTCTGACCAGTGATGGGATGAGTGCTTTTATTAGATCAAAACCAATCGACGGAGGGCGTCTCGTCCGAAGTCGTTAATTTTGATGAATCTGGATAACTTTTGCCGATCGCATGGTCCAGTACCGGCGACGCATCTTTCAAATGTCTGCCTTATCAACTTTCGATGGTAGTTTCTGCGACTACCATGGTTGTCACGGGTAACGGGGAATCAGGGTTCGATTCCGGAGAGGGAGCCTGAGAAACGGCTACCACATCCAAGGAAGGCAGCAGGCGCGCAAATTACCCACTCCCGGCACGGGGAGGTAGTGACGAAAAATAACGATACGGGACTCTTTCGAGGCCTCGTAATCGGAATGAGTACACTTTAAATATTTTAACGAGGAACAATTGGAGGGCAAGTCTGGTGCCAGCAGCCGCGGTAATTCCAGCTCCAATAGCGTATACTAAAATTGTTGCGGTTAAAAAGCTCGTAGTTGCATTTGTGCGCCGCGCTGTCGGTGCACCGCATCCGCGGTGATACTGACACGTTTGCGGAGCATATCGTCGGTGAGCCGGCGGTAAAACGCCGGTTCAATATCAAAATCCTATCGCGGTGCTCTTCGGTGAGTGTCGAGGTGGGCCGACAATTTTACTTTGAACAAATTAGAGTGCTCAAAGCGGGCTCAAAATGCCGCTTGAATATTTCGTGCATGGAATAATAGAATATGATCTCGGTTCTATTTTGTTGGTTTTCAGAACTCCGAGGTAATGATTAATAGGGATAACTGGGGGCATTCGTATTGCGACGTTAGAGGTGAAATTCTTGGATCGTCGCAAGACGAACATCAGCGAAAGCATTTGCCAAAGGTGTTTTCATCAATCAAGAACGAAAGTTAGAGGTTCGAAGGCGATTAGATACCGCCCTAGTTCTAACCGTAAATATGTCATCTAGCGATCCGCCGACGTTACTACAATGGCTCGGCGGGCAGCTTCCGGGAAACCAAAGATTTTGGACTCCGGGGGGAGTATGGTTGCAAAGCTGAAACTTAAAGGAATTGACGGAAGGGCACCACCAGGAGTGGAGCCTGCGGCTTAATTTGACTCAACACGGGAAATCTCACCAGGCCCGGACACCGGAAGGATTGACAGATTAATAGCTCTTTCTTGATTCGGTGGGTGGTGGTGCATGGCCGTTCTTAGTTGGTGGAGCGATTTGTCTGGTTAATTCCGGTAACGAACGAGACTCTAGCCTGCTAAATAGGCGTCGTCATTTAGGTGTGCCCGATTTCGGTCGAGCAACTCACTGGCGGCGTATTAAAATTCTTCTTAGAGGGACCGGCGGCTTCGAGCCGCACGAGATTGAGCAATAACAGGTCTGTGATGCCCTTAGATGTCCTGGGCCGCACGCGCGCTACACTGAAGGAATCAGCATGTTCTCCCTGGCCTAGAGGCCCGGGCAACCCGTTGAAACTCCTTCGTGCTGGGGATTGGGGTTTGCAATTATCCCCCATAAACGAGGAATTCCTAGTAAGCGCGAGTCATAAGCTCGCGTTGATTACGTCCCTGCCCTTTGTACACACCGCCCGTCGCTACTACCGATTGAATGATTTAGTGAGGTCTTCGGACCGACACGCGGTGGCTTCACGGCCGTCGGCGTTGCTGGGAAGTTGACCAAACTTGATCATTTAGAGGAAGTAAAAGTCGTAACAAGGTTTCCGTAGGGGAACCTGCGGAAGGATCATTAACGTACGTTTATCTATCTCGAATTCTGTTTCGTCTCTGTGCGGATCGAGCTCTTCTCTGTATACGAGCGAGATAAATAGTGCAGCACGAAAGAGCAATGAGAGTGCCGATATACGACGATATAATAAAACAATAACAATAACAACAACCAAAAAGAATCATAATACGAAAAAATGCGAATTCGATCGGTGGATCGCATTATCGTTTCTCCGACGACGACGACGACTACGTCGTCTTCGTCTAGGCGTTCGTTGATATACGAGTCGTCATCGCCTTCGACGTTAGTATCATCACGTATGAAAATAACGATATTCGCAAAAAAATATATAAATACAATACGTATCGCTGAAGCGTCGTCATCGAATCGATATACGTATATATATTAAAACGTAGTATTATAAAAAGAGATACGAATATAACGATCGTCGTAAGACGTATGTAATCGTGTACTTTCAATTCGAATGTGGACGTCGTATGTACGCGGCGAACGTAACTAGCGAGAACGCTAGCTAACGAACATCGAAGTTGCACGCGTGCAGTCTTCACTCGTCGTTACCGTAGTCGTCTTCGTTATGTTATACCTGTGTACGTAGACCGGCAAGAATCCGCGCCGCGAGTCACATGTATAATATATATACGACACTGTATACGTTTCGAGTTCAAGACTCTCGTCGCTCTTCGTTTTCGTTTTCGTCTTTCGTTCTTCGTCTACGTCTACGTCTACGTCTACGTTACGCGTCGTCGTCTCCGTTCGATTACGAGTCTCGTCATCGTTTACATCGATCGGTCGTTATGTGAGTGTCGATTTGAATTCGTTTTTGAATTTAATATGATATCGATCCGTGGTGACGTCGATGTGTTTTCGTGTTTTGTGTTTTATGCGTTATATCATATTTTCATAGAGGCCTCGTGCTTTCGATCGATACGTGCGATGATGCGTTTCACACGCTCTCCTAGACGATGATACGATGATCGACGATCAGTCAGTCAGTCAGTCAATCGGTCAGTCGGCGGGGATACGAGAAGCGTCCGCTGAAAGTTTCGTTTGTTTTTTTCGTAAAATGAAATAAAACAAAATGCGGTTCGGCGTTCGTATGTCGTTCGGATGCGAGACGACGACTCCGAATATAATAAAAACGGGGTCGTTCAACGCGTCCCTTCTGATGTTTCGACGTCGGTTTCTCGAGGAAAGCACGATGTTGTCGTCTTTCGATAGCGCATCGTCATCTTCAAATAACGTATATTTTTTTTTAATTTTTTTTTTTTAATATTTTTTTTTTTTTTAATTTTTATTTATATACTGAAAAGAAATAAAAAAAGAAAAAAAAAAAAAATTTAAACAAACTAATATCACGGGCGTGTATAGAATCGCTTCAGTGATCGTAGAAACTAATCATCATGAAAATAAACAATTACCCTGGACGGTGGATCACTTGGCTCGCGGGTCGATGAAGAACGCAGTTAACTGCGCGTCATAGTGTGAACTGCAGGACACATTTGAACATCGACATTTCGAACGCACATTGCGGTCCGTGGAGAAACATCCAGGACCACTCCTGTCTGAGGGCCGGCTGTATAAAAATATATACCACACTGTTCAATGTTTAATGTGTATATAGTTTTTCGTAATGTTAAACTTTTATACGTTATTCTCGAACACATGACGGTATCCGTTTTAGAGTTCGTTCGTATTCGTATTCGTATACGAACCGACTCTCTCTCGGTCCGTTCAAATATTTCAATACGACGTGTATGTATGTTTATGTACCATGCGTGTTCGTGTATATTACAAAATTTTTGTATTTATATACGGTTCGTGTGTACGTTTACGTCACGGAGTTTCGTTATGCGCGATGTGTGAGAGACCGAGAGCGTCGCTCGCTCTACCGATTCGTACGTCTACGTCGTCTACGTCGTCGTCGTCGTCGTCTTCGTCGATCGGTCTAGTCGAGAGCGCGCCCCCATCTCCGACCTTTCGATCGTCGTTCTATCGTTCGATCAAAGAGGGTAATCGGATATATGAGGGCCGATCTCTTCTAGTCTAGTGAGAGAGCGAGAGTTCGTACGTTTCTCGTTATCGAACATCGATCGAACGTATATCGATAAAACAGCTCCGTTTTCGTTACGACGTATACACATAAAGCGCGCATTGCGTACGTGATGACATGTAAACGTCGTATTCGTTTTCGAGGCGTGTCGTGTCGTGTCGTGTCGCGTCGCGTCGTGTCGTCTCTCGTGTCTGTGTTATCATTATATACACAGACGGCGGGGTGGCGAACGAACGAACGAACGCGCGCGCGCGCGTGCGTGCACGCGCGATAACGAATAGTAGGCGGACTCGACGTCCGAAGAGCGCGTCGACGCCGACGTCGGAACGGACGGATGATGATGAAGATCTCGTCTCGTCTCGTCTCGTCTCGACGAAAGCGGCGCCGTCGCGTTGACGGATATCGCGTCTGCCTCGTTTTTTTTTTATCGTTGGCCTCAGATCAGGGAGGATCACCCGCCGAATTTAAGCATATTAGTAAGCGGAGGAAAAGAAACTAACCAGGATTTCCTTAGTAGCGGCGAGCGAACAGGAAATAGCCCAGCACTGAATCCCGCGGTTGTAACGATCGCGGGAGATGTGGTGTTCGGGAGGTATCGCTTTCTCGTCGTCGCCACTCCTGTCCAAGTTCGTCTTGAACGGGGCCGTTTTCCCGTAGAGGGTGCCAGGCCCGTAGCGACGGAGCGAGACGGCGAGAGGTACGCTCCTCAGAGTCGGGTTGCTTGAGAGTGCAGCCCTAAGTGGGTGGTAAACTCCATCTAAGGCTAAATATTACCGCGAGACCGATAGCGAACAAGTACCGTGAGGGAAAGTTGAAAAGAACTTTGAAGAGAGAGTTCAAGAGTACGTGAAACCGTTCAGGGGTAAACCTGCGAAACTCGAATGAACGAACGGAGAGATTCATCGTCATTCGACGGCGTACGGGCGCGCGCCTCGATGTCGCGCATACGTGTCCCCTAGCGGGTTCGTCGTGTGTGACACGGGTCGCGTCCGTCGACGTTCGTCGACGGCGTGCACTTCTCTCTCAGTAATACATCGCGACCCGTTCGATGTCGGTCTAAGCGCCGTTCGGGAGTCCAGTCGTGTTCGTGTTCGCGCACGCACTATTGGACCGTGACGGTGGCCGACCGGCCGTCGGACGGTAGTACAAAATCGTACATATAATACGAATCGCGCACGCGTCTCACGCGCGTCCGGCCCGACGCAAGCGAACGTCGTCCGTCGATTTCCTGCCCGAGTGCGGACGTCGACGCGGCGTTGCTGTCGTCGCTGCCGTGTTTTGTCTCGGACTGTGCGCGTATCCGTCTGCGATGATTCATTTTCGGGCACTCGCAGGACCCGTCTTGAAACACGGACCAAGGAGTCTAGCATGTGTGCGAGTCATTGAGATATTTAAAACATAAAACTGAAAGGCGCAACGAAAGTGAAGGCGCGCGCGCGCTAAACACGCGCGCACGCTCAGGGAGGATGGAGCTTCGGTCTCGATCGATCTCTCGCACTCCCGAGGCGTCTCGTTTCCAATCCGTGAATGCAGGCGCGCTCTGAGCACAGATGCTGGGACCCGAAAGATGGTGAACTATGCCTGGTCAGGTCGAAGTCAGGGGAAACCCTGATGGAGGACCGTAGCGATTCTGACGTGCAAATCGATCGTCGGAACTGGGTATAGGGGCGAAAGACTAATCGAACCATCTAGTAGCTGGTTCCGTCCGAAGTTTCCCTCAGGATAGCTGGCGTCGATAATTAACAGTCCCATCCGGTAAAGCGAATGATTAGAGGCATTGGGGCCGAAACGACCTCAACCTATTCTCAAACTTTAAATGGGTGAGAACTCCGGCTTACTCGAACGATGAAGCCGGAGATCTGATGACGGTGCCAAGTGGGCCAATTTTGGTAAGCAGAACTGGCGCTGTGGGATGAACCAAACGTAGTGTTAAGGCGCCTAAAAAACGCTCATGGGACACCATGAAAGGCGTTGGTCGCTCATGACAGCAGGACGGTGGCCATGGAAGTCGGAATCCGCTAAGGAGTGTGCAACGACTCACCTGCCGAAGCAACCAGCCCTGAAAATGGATGGCGCTGAAGCGTTTTGCCTATACACTACCGTTACGGGCACGTGCGACGTTGTACGTTTGCGTCATTATGCCGTAACGAGTAGGACGTGCGCGGCGGAGTGCGCAGAAGGGTCTGGGCGTGAGCCCGCTTGGAGCCTCCGTCGGTGCAGATCTTGGTGGTAGTAGCAAATACTCCAGCGAGGCCCTGGAGGACTGACGTGGAGAAGGGTTTCGCGTGAACAGTAGTTGCTCGCGAGTCAGTCGATCCTAAGCTCAAGGAGAGATCTTATGTCGATGTGGCGTGTTTTTTTTTTTATGTATGTATATATATATAAACTGAATAACGCCCTTCGAGCGAAAGGGAATCCGGTTCCTATTCCGGAACCCGGCAGCGGAACCGTTTCAATAATCGTTCCCTCGTTTCAAAGCGAGTGTTCGACGGGGTAACCCAAAGTGGCCTGAAGACGCCGCCGAGGGGTCCGGGAAGAGTTTTCTTTTCTGCCTGAGCGTTCGAGTTCCATGGAATCCTATAGAAGGGAGATATGGTTCGGAACGCGAAGAGCACCGCATTTGCGGCGGTGTCCGGATACTCTCTGCGGACCTTGAAAATTCAGGTGAGGGATGTACGTGGAGATGTCGCGCCGGTTCGTACCCATATCCGCAGCAGGTCTCCAAGGTGAAGAGCCTCTAGTCGATAGAATAATGTAGGTAAGGGAAGTCGGCAAATTGGATCCGTAACTTCGGAATAAGGATTGGCTCTGAGGACCGGGGCGTGTCGGGTTTGGACGGGAAGCGGATGCGGCCGGTGCCGGGCCTGGTCGAAGCTCGTTCGTCTCTCGGGACGTTCGTGCGGAATCCGGACCCGCGTTCCGGCCTTCCGCGGATCTTCCTAGCCGTAAGGCCGCGTCGGTTTCGTCTCGTGCGCGATCGGCGCGGTTCTGTACGACCGCCGTTCAACGGTCAGCTCAGAACTGGCACGGACAAGGGGAATCCGACTGTCTAATTAAAACAAAGCATTGCGATGGCCCTCGCGGGTGTTGACGCAATGTGATTTCTGCCCAGTGCTCTGAATGTCAACGTGAAGAAATTCAAGCAAGCGCGGGTAAACGGCGGGAGTAACTATGACTCTCTTAAGTAAGCAAACCTGCGGTATTGGCCCATGGCGGTTGTGTCTGCACACATATGAAAATATGTGGGCAACCTTGACTGATCAATGTGGCATTGTCTTGGTGGAATGCTCACACCCCTAACGGGGAAGATGTTGTCTTAGATACTCACGGGTTGGTCGTAGCACGAATTTCCGAGCCCGCCGGCTAGCTTCGGGGATGCGAAGAATGCGCGGCCAGCCCGTCAAAGGGGAAGAGTGACTTGTCACGACGCCCAACTCCTATCCACAGCCTGCCCGTGGCGCCGCTGCCAAGCTGATGTGGGAGGGGGGGATCCGCACCTAAATTAGGCAGCCCGATAGTAGCCGTTGCGGTGCTGCATGCCTCGTTGGTGCAAATATCCTAATCCACTCGTCGACGAGGCCACAAGCGCTATTCCATTGCGGTCTCCACCATCGCCGATACGGTCCTCACGGATACGTCTGCGGTGGTGGAGACCGGAATCAGGCTTGACCCTGGATTCTCTTTGAGTGGTGCGACAGCCTTCCATCTTAAGGTTGTAATCCAGGTGGTGACTGCGAGGTGAGATTCCTCGCAGTAGTCCCGATGGTTGGTCTCTACGGAGACCTTCAAGCCAAGCGGTTTTCTTCGGTTGGGACCTTGCAAAAACCGTGGGCGAATCCCGTGGTTGGGTTTGCGGCCCGACCATATGGGAGATCTAACCGTTGCAAAAAGTCCAAATAAGAAAATATTGGGCCGCCCCGATCTTCCACAGGAGTCGGGGAGCACGGTCAGTTCTTCCCCGGTGGTTCGATCTGGCGTTCCCGGCGGGAACGCTGGGCGGCCACTTGGATGGACCTGTCCAATGTGTGGACGTTCTTTTGGAACCAAGACGGGGTTGGGTGTTCACAAACGTAGAGCCCACCCCGTCGAGGCCAATGCGGAGGCTGCTCCAGCGTTGGTGAAGCGCAGGTGGAGTGAGGAGGAATTGCTTCTCATGGCTCGAGTCGAGGCGCAACTTACGAGGGAAACCGGGAAGTGTCCGAACGCAGACCTTCTCGCCAAACTGCCCCAACTCCGTAGGACGTTGGAAGCAGTTAAAGGCCAACGCCGGAGTGCCAAATACAAAGGACTTGTGAAAACATGTCTGGAGGAGTTGGCACTCTCGGAAGTTGAGCCCAACGCGAGAAGGGGTTCGCGCACCGAACGGACCCCGGAAGTGCTGCCTACGAGAGAGTCAGAGAGCGCCTCCGAAGACCCACCTGACGATGAGCCACGCCGTACAGCCCAAACCCCTGTCAGCTCGAACGCGGCGCAAGTACTGGAAGATCTCCTTCGGGAGATTGAGAGACGGAAGCGGCGCTGCGAGCCTGGGGCGAAGGCTAGGAGACGTCTCCGCCGTAAGAATAATGGATTTGACTACCCGAGTGCGTCAGATTTTCGGTCTAGCCGCAGGCGGAGACGAGCTGAGTACGCACAGATGCAGGAGTTGTTTCGGAAGTGTCCCAGTCGTGCAGCAGCGGAAGTAATCGACGGACACACTCGGGCCGTAAGGCACAGCCTAGGGGAACTGGAGACCTACTGGCGA